>NC_084605.1:16387231-16429731 GCF_033807715.1 Cololabis saira | reverse complement strand
GTATTAAGCCCCTTTCACATAGAGGGCGCAAAGCGGGACCGCAGCCGGCTTTCCCATTCATTGTGTATGTGCTGCCGCAGCGCAAGAGTGGACCGCTCTGCTGGCGAGCTTGGCGGCGCGGGAGAGGCCACCTGCCACGGGCGTTTCACCTGCCTGCGTCTGAATTGAACATTTTTTAATTTCATCGCGCTGTGAGGGCATCTCGGTGCGACCAATAGGAGAGAAGGTGGTTGTGATCCTGCTGAGGACCCACTCCAAAACAGGCTGTCAAACTGCTCCCTATTCAATCTGAAGTAGACCTGGTCATCATGGAGCTGTAGCTCCAACGAGCATGGATTCCCCCAAATCTTCTCAAGTCTTCTCATGAGGATTTCATGGACCCTCCTTGCTGCTGCTGCTCGTCTCCTCCTCAGAAGAACTAAAGCCAGCATCCCCCCTGAAATAAAAACGGTCCAAATCATCCCCCCCCTGAAATAAAAACGGTCCAAATCATCCCCCCCTGAAATAAAAACGGTCAGAATCATCCCCCCCCTGAAATAAAAACGGTCCAAATCTTCCCCCCCTGAAATAAAAACGGTCCAAATCATCCCCCCTGAAATAAAAACGGTCCAAATCATCCCCCCCCGAAATAAAAACGGTCCAAATCATCCCCCCCCGAAATAAAAACGGTCCAAATCATCCCCCCCCGAAATAAAAACGGTCCAAATCATCCCCCCCTGAAATAAAAACGGTCCAAATCATCCCCCCCTGAAATAAAAACGGTCCAAATCATCCCCCCCTGAAATAAAAACGGTCAGAATCATCCCCCCCTGAAATAAAAACGGTCAGAATCATCCCCCCCTGAAATAAAAACGGTCAGAATCATCCCCCCCTGAAATAAAAACGGTCCAAATCATCCCCCCTGTAAAACTGCCATCCCTCCTTTCCATCCCTTATGTCATTTCATCAATGAATGTGGTTTTACTGCTATTTCAACATTTAGAGTCATCACCAGAAAAATAACTCATTTGACAATTTTCACCTGTTTCAAGTCAATTTTCACTTGAAATAAGTAGGAAAATCTGCCAGTGGAACAAGATTTATCTTCTCATTACAAGCAAAAAAATCTCAGATTTTTCTACTTATTTCAAGTGAAAATCTTTGAAAAAAAATTGTTGTTTTTTATTTACTTTTTGTATGAACAGCAGCAAAGTTGAATAAAATATCTATTTTTCATTGAAGTACCCATCTTTCTCGTGTTTATTATCATTTGCCACATAATTAAAGCAACCTCATACTAAATTTAAGAAAACAATTTTTGCATTTTTTTGTCATATAATTTCATCCAAAACTTGTATAAATCGAAATGTGTTTCTTTGAGTGGCAGCCCTGTCATGGCTTGGCGGACGATAAGTTCTGGTACCCGACCGGACTGAACAGCGCCATGCACAGGTGCTGTATGCAGGTTAGGTACAGTCTGCTGCAGAGATGAGCGGACCTCAGCAAACCTCCATGAGCCGTTTCTTTACTGGTTGTTCGAGTAAAAGAAATGGTGATGAACAAGTAGAAAATCCTACCAAAAAGAAAAGCAAAAGCTTTAATCGCAAGTACGACATTATGTATATAAAATACGGATTTGTTGCAACGGGCGATTTGGAGGCGCCAAACCCACTATGTTTTATGTGGAGAAACGCTCGCCAACGAAGCAATGAAGCCATCCAAGCTTCAAAGACTCTTAAATACAAAACATCCTTCTCTCAAAGACAAACCAGTGGATTTTTTCGAAAGGAAAAAACGTGAGTTACATTTGCAGAAGCAAGTTTTAAAGGCCACAACATCAGCTAACGTCGCTGATGATAGCCTGCATTTTAAAATGCATAGTTTTTTTCTAAAATGTTTATTAAAATTGACATAAATTGTCAACCGGTCCCTGAGCTTTTTGTTTATACTTCTGCTGGTCCTTGGCTCAAAAAAGGTTGGGAACCCCTGCTCTAACGTATCTCTCCGTTGCCTTGAACAGGCTGTGTGCTGCAAAATGTGCTGCACTTGTGACCGGAATTTCCCGCGCTGTCCTGCGGATGTGACGTCAAATGACGCTGCATGCGCGTTCTCCCCATTCTCCCGTGCCGGCTTCGCTGTTGGCTGCAGTACCCCCGACGGCCGTCGTGGTGAAGGGTGGCGCTAGAGAGTCTCATTTCTTAAAAGGAGCCTCATGCTCCTTTAAGGAATGAGAAGCTCTTCGCTGCTGAACTTGCCATTATATAAGAAATGTTTTCATCACCGAGGAACTTTTTGCTGTCGGTAAATGAAAGTGGAGATTTTGTGGATAGTGTTTCAAGTGAGAAGCTCCCCTCTTGAAAAAAGGCAGAGAAATGGAGTAATGAAGCTTTTTGGATCATTCTAAGCCTGAATGGAGGCGTGGTGATGTAGAATTGTCAAATGGGTTTAATTCACCGTCGAATGGTTGCAGATTACTTTTGTAATACTGTATTTGACCCGGATTGTATAGAAATGTGATTCTTGCCATTTGCGAGTATGAGCTGTGTATGATTGGGTTGACTGTTACATTAGTGTGAAACACATCAATAATTTTTCTTTATTTTATCTGTCGTGGAGTCATGTACCGATGATTGACAGCCTCATCAGGTTGGGTTTCGTCCTGTAAAATGAGTGCCGCTGTGTTTTGGATGCAGTGGAGGGGCGTGTTCATGAGCCTACTGTCAATTGCATGTCAGTGACATTTTACAATGAGTTATTGTTTATATATATAAGTTCACTGAGGACTATTGTTTTATGTTGCAGGAGAGTTGCTGCACAGACAGTTTTGTGTGTGAGGCATCCGAGCATGAACGGCTAGGACCGTTATGTGATACACCGTTTTGTCACTGGACCGTTGTTAACTTGTGTGTTGTTACTTTAATAAAACCATAACCCACTTGGGTTGAAATAAGAAAATTTTGAAATAAGGAACTTCTGTAGTCCTTGACTAAGGTAGGAGACAGAATTTAACAGGTTTTGACATCCAAGTAATCATACGGACGGCGGGGGGATCTGAGGGACATAGAGATATCCGACCCTAGAAAATCATGAAGTCAGACTGCCGACTTGCCAGGAGGCAAAGGTCAAGAAGTGGGAGAACCACTTATCTGGGGAGAAGTCAGGACTCTGGCAGCCCTGACCCTTCCAGGAAAAAGACATTTGGCTAAATGAAGGTGCTACTGTAACTTCAGAAGGCCTTTATGCAGTGCGAAGCAAACCAGTACTTCCAAAAAACCTGTTCCCCCTGGTGGCTAAATTGAGCCATGGGAAGTCTCATGTCTCAAACAGGAGGGAGACAGGGTTAAATTCATTGGCTATTTCCAGGGGATCTGAAAAAGATTTGTTCGCTCCCTTGAATTCCCTCTGTTCAGGACTAACAGTTTTTTTTCTGAGTAAGTTCATTAATAATCTTCCATGTGTTTTTCATATTTTTCTGAGAGTCAGTGAATTTACTCTCATAAAACTTGTGTTTAGATGACCTCAGCAGGTGATTCAATTTATTTCTATAAATTGAGTATGTATTAAAAAATAATGGAGTGGGATTAGTGAGGTATTCTCGGTAGAGTTTATAGTTTTTGGTAATGGAACGTTACAGCCCATTAGTTAACCAGGATTTGCTTGGGTTACATTTATTTTTAGATCTTAGAAGTGGAAAAGCTTCATCAAAGATTTTAAAATATTTTTCATGAAAGATATTATATGCTATCTGGGTGTAATTTTCTAGTACAAGAGTTTGCTTTCAGAATTGAGGGCTCAAGATAAAACACAGGAAGATGGTCAGACAGGTTGCAGAACAAAATACCAGGTATCCCCTCAGCACAATAGGAATTAGTGAAAATATTGTCGATCAGTGTTTCATTTGTAGCAGTAATTCGTGTGGCCCTTGTTATAAGGGAGAAGAAAGATGAGGCATTAAGATGGTTAATAAATTGAGATGACTGATTGTTTAGGAGATTAATGTTGAAATCACCCATAATATAACAGGTCTTTTTTTTTTGTTGGTAATCTTACTGAGGGTAGTATAGAAACAATCGATGAAACAGCTGATGTTAGAACTCGGTGGTCTATAAACACAGCCAATTATAATATTGCTAGGGAACGGCTCGGCAAGCTCTAGAAAGACTGCCTCGGCCTCATCTCCCATTAGAGTAACAAGATCGTTACGAGGGGAAGTTTTAATGTTCCCCTTCACAAAGAGAAACACTCCCCCTCCACAACGTTCTGGTCTAAAACATGGATAGTGGTTATAATTATTCATGGAAAACAGACACTTTCTGGCTAATCAGCCAAGTTTCTGTCAGACCAATGACTGAAAAGTCAACAGGGAGCATACCAAGATAGACAATAAGATGATCAAATTGTTTAGGTAGACTACGAACTTTAAGGTGAAACAAAGAAAAGCAATTATTATCAGTGATATTTTTATCCTCATTTGGCATCTGGATTTTTACTTTTACTTTAATTACATTTCCAGGTGTTGGAGGAAAGCAACCAAATTCTGCAGTGTCTGTACAGCCGCCCGGATGAGCCATCCAGTGTGATTCAGATTCTGCTCCCTTTCGTTACGTAACGAAAATGCAATTTACATAGGTTGGCCTCCGATGCGTGAAACCATGGCCACAACTAACTCCGCCGGCCGGAGCTTCCGCCATTTTTTCGTAGCGGTGTATCGTGATGGCATCTGTTCAAGCTAGACATGTGAATTGCTCTGTTGTTGGTTGTAAAAACCAACACAAGCGATGCTTTGTGCCCTCCCCTGCTACGCGTCATTCAGGCAGCCAATCAGTACAGAGCCTCATTATCATAGCCCCGCCCACTCAGAATCCCTCATAGATAATGAGGTTACACACTGAGAAGCTGCAGACATGGCTCAGAGGCTGAATTTCTAATTTATTTAGCAAAAAAAATCAAAAGCTTGTTTTTAAGACATTCAAGGCCTGTTTCAAATAGGTATTAGATGCCATAATAGGTCCCCTTTAATATTTAAAATACAAAAACAAACTGTTATGCCATATTGGATAACTGGAAGGTAAATAACAGAAGTAACAGGCTTTCTTGGTTTATAAAGGTGTGTTCTTCTGTCCAGGCCTACTCACCTTGTCGGAGTCCAGGTCCGGGTCTTCCTGACACAGTCGGAACAGGAAGGACTTCGGGTCCCGACACAAGGTCTGTTTGGTGGTGATGAAGTAGGTCCCGCCGACGTTGAGCCGAACCCAGCGCGGCCCCTCGGCCGGGAGCCCTGGCCCGGCCCCGGACCCGGACCCGGACCCGCACCGGCCCCCCCCGCCGGGGCTCTGCCCCCCCCGCGGGGGGGCCACGAAGGCGGGCGCCGCCAGCCGCATCGAGCCCCGGACGTGTTCGGGCTCCACGGTACCGGTTCCGCTCGGCTCAACGTGTAGTTCAGCCATGTTGGTCTCCTCTTGTAATAATGAGTTGTGTGTTAAGTGAGAGCAGGGTATCCAGTCCCGTACACAGAGCAGGGCTGGGGGGGAAGGGGCACCGCTACTCACCGCGGACTGGCTTCACCCCCACAACGGGACATTAGGACACACACACGACGTTTGCAGCATCGAGTTGAATCGTTTCTCCAGAAAATAAAGTGCTCATTCTCGCCTCCACAACCGCTAGTCGGAGAAGGCAACTCTTCCGGGTTGCAACGTGATTACTGTTTACTTCCGTTATGTCATTGATTTTCAAAATAAAAGAAGTTTCCGAAAACGTGCTTTTCTAGATATCCAGTCTTGCGCTCCTCTGGGAGCCAATAAACTCAACTGTTTGTGTCTAAGTAGATCGTTATCATTTTTATTATTATACTAAAGTGCACTGATATGATTCTAAAAACACCAAAGACGATTTGAAATTACCTTTAAGCTACTGATTTTGCTATTTTAGTGGGTTTAATGGGCCTATTTCTTCAACATGTCCTTGTGTTGGAGGAAAAAGGTGAATTTGGAGCATCTACACTCACCAGCCACTTTATTAGGTACACCTGTCCAACTGCTCGTTAATGCAAATTTCTAATCAGGCAATCACATGGCAGCAACTCAATGCATTCGGGCATGTAATTGTAAATGTAATTGTTATTTTTAAAGGGGACCTATTATGGCATCTAATACCTATTTTAAACTGGCCTTGAATGTCTTAAAAACAAGCTTTTGATTGTTTTTGCCAAATAAATTAGAAATTCAGCCTCTGAGCCATGTCTCTAGCATCCCATTCTCTAACCTCATTATCTATGCAGGATTCTGAGTGGGCGGGGCTATGATAATGAGGCTCTGTGCTGATTGGCTGCCTGAATGACGCGATACACCGCTACGGAAAAATGGCGGAAGCTCCGGCCAGCGGAGTTAGTTGTGGGCATGGTTTCACGCATCAGAGGCCAACCTATGTAAATCGCATTTTTGTTACGTAACGACGGGAGCAGAATCTTATTGGCTCGTAGAAGCCACATCACACTGGATGGCTCATCCGGGCGGCTGTACAGACACTGCAGAATTTGGTTGCTTTCCTCCTTCTCTGAGTTGGCAGGCTGAGGGGAGAACACTCTATATATGTTAAAGCAAGAAAAAACGTGTTTTTCATAATAGGTCCCCTTTAACCTTCGCTGTGAGAAACCATCCTCTTTGACTTTGAAGTCTGAGGCCTTTTCCGGCTACAAGAACCACACTACCTTTAAAGGTGTAGTAGGCATTGTACCCTGTGGTGCAATTACCGTCATGTCCAAGCTATACTCAGGTTCCATCTCTGACAAAGAAATAACCTTTAGATCAGATTTAACAGCGTCTGTTGCCTGGAGATGGAGTTATGGCTGAAAAGGGATTTTTTCTAAATTGATATCCTGGCAGATGTAGGAGCAACTCTCATCCTCCCTACCACTAAAAACTACCGCTCACCTCAACACAGCAGAGACCGAAAAACTCAAGCTATCGTACGTTTACCTATGCTGGTTAAGAGAGCACTACGGCGTATTAAAGAATACCACATCTGGGATGGGGTTGTTCCCCTCTCTGCAGCAGGCTCCATCAACCAGCTTTGGGCAGTTTGTTGACAAGCTATCAAAGGTGACAAACCTGGCTAACTTGTTGGGAAGTGTGGCAGCTGTGGCTGAGTCAGATGTTGAATCTGACACATCCCCCAGCTGTAAAAGACTGCTGTGGTTCTAAAAATGTTCATGTAAATAAGTCTTTTCTGGTTACCTTGTGAAATTTCAGTTTTTGTATATCATCTCAGCAAAAACCAACTCACAAATGTCTTTTGCCTAATTTCTTTAGTACACAATAGATGATGGCATGAAAAAAAAAACACAAACCAAAACATCTGGATCAACTGAGTTAATTCAAACTTTACAACATTAGCCAAAAATGTAATGAAACTAACAAAGGCTCAAGAGATAAAACCAGACAAAACACACCCTGCAGCCTCTGCTGTCTTACATCAAGATGTAGCTGATTAAAATTCTGGGACTCGGAAAAAATTGGAGTTGCCCCAGAAGACCTATAATAATCCTAAACTGGATTTTTTCTAAAGAAAATATCCAGCTGTTGCATCATTGCACAAATGGTGTATTGTGTATTATGACAAATGGTTGTCTGATTTATCACTAAAATGTGTTCGGAAATAAATATTAGACCTTTTTAATATATATAACAATCTTTTAATGCTTTTCTTTGTCTGTGTGTCACAGATTATGGCATATCTGATCTTACTTCTGTCCTTTTTGTTTGATAGAATTTGATTATTTTACATTTTTAAATGCATGTGCTGTTTCTTGAAGTTTTTACCAGGACTCCCCACTCCTTGCTTTGCTTTACATTCTACATGCTGATTTTATCCACTGTTTTTATTCTTTGTTACAATTTTAAAGTAAATGGTGGGACATTACACACTTTATGCTGATGTTAATTTTGATTTAGTCTTATTATTTCAACATCTTGCTGTTTGTTGTTGATTTGGTTTTACACCCATATTACTGTGATGTATTTTCTCCAAAGCTGTACATATGCATTTAAAAAAAAAATGTATTATTGAAATATACAAACAACAGGTATACAGTAACAAACAGCACATTGTTGGCAGTACATAAAAGTATATCAATTACACCAGGGGTAGTTATATTAAATAAAAGTAAGTCATTACAAGAGATGGTTTAATAAAAAATAAAAAATAAATAACTAAAAAATACATAAATCGAGAGTATAAAAAAATAAATAAATAGATCAAACAGGGGTTTCAGGAAAAAAAACTTTTCATAATGGCTCAATAAGGTATTACTTTTTTTTGTAAATCAGAGATTTAAGCAAAGAATTAAGTTCCAGGAGAAAAGGAGCAATCTTAGGTAGTGATTTTTGCGAATTTTGCGGAAAAAAAATTGCATATAGGATAACAAAGTTTATCAGGTATTCAAGAGCATAATCTTGTGAGTTAACATAATAGCAAATAACATCTTTAAGGCTAAGAGAGTATGTAGATTTAATAGCATCAAAAAAATAAGATTCAACATCATTCCAAAACCTTTTAGAGATATCACAATAAAAAAACAGATGTGAAATTGTTTCAGTATTATTGAAAGAATTACAAAAAGTACAGGAATCATCAACATTTAGATGATAACATTTAGAAATAATACTACTAACTGGGTATATATTATGCAGTATTTTAAAATGTACTTATTTAGCCTTATTAGATATGCAATATTTATGGGGTAGAAGCCAAGCTCTTCTCCAATGTATGTCCTCGATTTGGGACCTCCAGTAAAACTTGCCTCTAGGCACATATGTTTTTTATTACACTTTCTATCAGATAGTTCTATTCCACTCAGCATCAGTACAGGTTGACTTGTTTTATATTCACTGTAACTCAAGTGGCTTTTCATAAGTAGAATTAACTCTATTGGGATAGCACGAGTTACAGGTATGAATTCTCTGGAGGGAACAGGAAAACTGTGTACTGACATAAAGCGTTCATAAGACAACATACTACCAGCATTATCAAAAAGATCAGGGATATGGATGATACCTTTTTCAAACCACTGTAGAAAGAATAAAGATTTGTTTCTTGTAAGAATATTGCTATTATTAGGAAATTATTATTAGGAAAGCTTTGTGGGGTGAGAAATTGTGGACAAAAGCCAACTTCCATGCTAAGAGGGTTTGTTGATGAAATTTTGAAGGTTTTTTTTTCTTTTAGACATTTTTATCGGTTATACATTAAGCAATATACATATGTTTACAGCATTACAGGTTATAGAGAATAAAGAATACAAGCATAGTATGGCTGTAACATTCAAATACTTACAACAAGATCCCGCACCCAGCTATCCCTCCCCACCCACTACCCACCTCAACCCTCCCAACAATCCCCATTGTCCCTTTGAGTTCAGATGTACATACAAATGATTGTCCATTATTCCAGTGTAAAAAATTGTATTTAAAAATTAAAAACGAAAAATAAAAGAAAGAAAGGGGGGAAAAAAAGGGGGGGGGGGTGTACTATTATATAGCAATAATAATAATGAAGGATATTATGAGGGGAAGCCGCCGCCTCACTTTAAGAATAATATTCTAGTTGTCATTCAGTGGTGTTTGTAAATTCTCATAATACTCAGGAAGAATGTTCTTTCCAGGAAAGAAGGATGAGACGTCTGGCAATCAAGGAGGAAAAATATATAATTACATGAGCTTTGTCTTTAAAGGAGTGCGTTTCAGGAGTGAGTCCAAATAGGGCACATACAGGATTAGGGTTGAAATTTTGAAAGTTTGATTGGTAATGTATTAGGTAAAAAAATGTACATATGCATCACCAGTCTTTCTCCTGTTGTGATGAGAAAGACTGAGAAAAACTTTCTCAACCTATAAGCTACCTCATATTTTCTGTGCAATATTTTCTACCTTCTATCCACAATGTCCCAATATTCTACTATCTATGTGCAATACTCCCATCCTTTCAAAGGCAATATTATTCTTCCATCCATTTAAGTGCAATATCCCCCGACCCATCCATGTACATTTTTTATCCTCCCATTCACTCTTGTTTATAGTGTGTGTACATATATATACATTTATGCTTCCTTGCTTATATAGTCTTGCATGTGTGCACTTTGACGGAGCTGCTGCCTAATTTTCACTGTACCTGTACAATGATAATAAAGGCTTTCTATTCTATTTATATTTCTATTCTATGATGCGGTGTTGTGCATGAAGATGCATGTAGTGCGGACCCGCGGCCTGTAGGGGGCGGAGCGCGTCACTTGTAAAAGCAACATTAATTGGAGAAGAAGAAGAAGTGTTTGCGCGGCGGTGGCTCAAACCCAACCTGCAGGTGTTCTGCCCGACCAAAGCTTAATTACACACGCTGGTGGGGTTAGGGTAAGTGAGTTACGTTGTTACATGTTCGTATCTTATCAAATGTTTAAGTTGGGCAAGCCAGCTGCTGCTGAGCATTTTACAGGCTAGTTAGCATTAGGAAACTGTTAGCTCAGTTTATTTGTTAAGAAATAATATATCAGACATCTGTGTGTATGGCAAGCCGTTTTAATATTTAACAGCTAGACTGGATATGCCAAAAAGAGCATTTCAGCAGAGGTGTATAATCCAGGTGCCATACAGTAAAAATCCTGTCCAGCAGTTGTTCCAACCCTCTGAAGAAGCATGTGAAGACAAGGCTACTGCAATTTCTGCTGTTTGCAACATGGGAATCTGTTGTTTTTTGCAGATGTGTTTAATCCAGATGCCATAACCTGTACATTTAAAGCAGGGGTTTTCAATAAGGACCTACCATTTACCTGCAGAGGAGCTGGTTTAGTATTTGGTTGGAACACCTGCTGGACAGGATTTTTAGTTTATGGCACCTGGATTATACACCTATTACATTCTTCCTATCCACAATTGTCATTTCAGATATCCACAACGTCATTCTGTCTAGGACAAATGACGTCAATTTTGCCATTCATGTGTATGAGGTTTCTAATTACAGATATCTACAATTCAGTTGCAGATATTCGCAATGTGAATTACGGATATCTGCAACTGAATTACGACTAGCTGTAATTCCAGTTTCAGATATCTACAATTTAATTCTGACTAGTCATAATTCCAGTTCAAGATATCTTCCCTGTCACTTTACTGAATGGCTACACCGGCCACGCCGTTTTTCTTTTTTAATTAATGAATTTATTTTAATGAATACATTTTTTTTCTAATTTTTATTAATTTATTTTTTATTTTTTTTCCGGCCGCACCGTTTTTATTTTTTTTTGTTTAAAAAAAAAAAAAATTTTGTTTTTGCTTTTATTTGTTTTTTTTCCAGCCGCGCCTTTTTTTTTCTCTCTAATAAATTTTGTTTCTTCTATTTTGAATTTTTTTTTCTATTTTTTTTTTTTTTTTTTTATTGTTTTTAGTTTTATTTTTGTGTGTTTGTATGGCAAGCCGTTTTCATATTTAACAGCTAGAATGGATATGCCTTGCAGATATCCGCAATTCAATTATTCCTAGTCAAAAAGAGCATCTCAGATATGTACAATTACATTCTTCCTATCCACAATTGTCATTTCAGATATCCACAACGTCATTCTGCCTAGGACAAATTACGTCCCTTTTGCCATTCATGTGTATGGGGTTTCTAATTACAGATATCTAGAATTCAGTTGCAGATATCCGCAATGTGAATTACGGGTATCTGCAACGGAATTACGACTAGCTGTAATTCCAGTTTCAGATATCTACAATCTAATTCTGACTAGTCCTCCTAATTCCAATTCAAGATATCTTTAATTCCCCTCAATTCAAGATATCTACATCTTCCTTTTTAGATATCTTAAATTAAGTTTTGACTAGTCAGAACATAGTTGTGTATATATCTTGAACTGGAATTATGACTGGTTAAAATGATGTTGTAGATATCTCAAACTGGAATTACAGATATCATAATTTAATTGTAGATATCTATAATCAAGTTAAAGATATCTTGTAATTAATTTTAATTAGGGATATCTCAAATTGGAGATATCTTTAACTTTCATTCTGCCTAGTCAAAATGCAGTTGTAGATATCTGCAATGTTAATTCCGGATTAAAACGACTTGCCATAATGTGTGACAGTGTAAACAGGCAGATTTGATGCGGGTGTTTGCTGCAGTGGAGCTAAGCTGCTCTCCTGTGGTCTTTCACACTAAGCGACCGTCGTCCGTCGTCCGTCGGCCAGCTGAGCGATGAACGAGTTCAGGATTCACCACGACGTGAACGAGCTGCTCAGCCTGCTGCACGTGCGTGGAGGGGACGGAGCGGAGGGCTACATAGACCTGCTGCAGAAACACAGGACTCCCTACGTCACCACGACTGTCTCCGCCCACAGCGCCAAGGTGCGTGACACCTGCGTGACGACGTGTCTACCTTCCTTCAGAGACCTGCACAAACTGTACAAGCAGGACGCTTCATAACTTGGAGCGTGCTTAAAACACGACGAGGCAATTCTCCTCCAAAGCCTAAGCAAAGGCGTGTGATCACGCTCAAATCAGGGGCAAGGGGGGTAAAACTGCAGCTTCCTGGGAAATCTGCAACATTTAGAACTGATGAGGCGACTTCCTTCTACACAATCTTAAGTCATCCAGACAGACAGACCAGAAAGGCAAGGCAAGTTTATTTGTATAGCACAGTTCAACACAAGGTCATTCAAAGTGCTTTACATCAACATTTAAAGTGGCAAGACACAATTAAACAGTAAATAACAAATAAAATGATAAGAAAAGAGGTAAAATAATAAAAAGAACAAGTTGTTTAAAAAGTAAGGGCAGTAGAGTACAGCAGGTAAGTATTTAATTTAAGAGTACGCTTTAGTAAACAGTAATGTTTTTAGGCCTGATTTAAAGGAGCTGACAGTTGGAGCAGACCTCAGGTCTACAGGAAGTTTGTTCCACCGGTGAGGAGCAGAATAACTGAACGCTGCCTCACCTTGCTTGGTTCTGGTTCTTGTTCACAACAAACCAGATCCAGATGAACATCAGGGGTCTAGGAGCTTCATAGGGAACTAACAGATCAACCATGTATTTTGGTCCAAGACCATTCAGTGCTTTGTAGACCAGCAGTAAGATTTTAAACTCTATCCTTTGACTCACTGGAAGCCAGTGTAGTGATTTCATGACCGGTGTAATATGGTCCAGTTTCCTGGTGTTTGTAAGGACTCTGGCAGAAAAGGAAATGAAAACACACAATAGAAGTATAAGGTTTTACAGAAATGGCAGGCTCTGAAGGCTTTGAATGCTTGCACTAAAAACATAATAATTTTGTTTGTGGGTCAGTCAGTACGTGCACATGCAGCGATTCAAACTGGTTGGAGATCATTTGCACACATCGTACTGACTTTTAAACTGCATGTGAACACCTTAAGTCAGTCAAGTAATCTGATCAGACTGGATTCATCAACCCGCTTGCAGCACCTAGATAAGCCAGTCGCAACCGCCTTGTTAATGCCATGTGTACGTGGACATAGATATTACAGTCTGCGCATGCTCGAGAATTTCCCCCGGGTGGGGTTTTCCCCCGGGGGAGGGGATTCACCCGGAAGTGAAAGGAGACGACGCAACGCTGCTCAGTAGTAGCTCCCTGGGGTGTCGTGTGACTGCTTCAGGCGTGTCGTCAAAATATTTCCTATTCTGACATTTCATATATAAATATTGTATTTTCGCGACCATACGGGCGCCGTGTGAAAAGGCCAAGCCTCAGTCTTGTGTCATATTTCTGTATTTAAAACACACACGGCGCACCGACCGAAACGGCACACACACAAGAACACACACACACAAGCACAGGAGTGTGCGTATTTAAAAATACAGCGGGAGCAAAACTTTGTTTGATTGTAGGCTACTTTATTTCAGTTTTTACATTAATCAAACCCATTAAGTCTCATCCTCTGTTTCTGCATTAAAGAGCTCCGCTAAATCAGCTGTGCCAGTCCGAATTCCTCGCTGTCAGAGTCACGTTCCGTGCCGTGCGGCGCCTCGGAAATGCACGCTTTTGCAAAAGCTCGCAAAATAATCCCAGCAGACACGTTAGCCCACGCATCAACAATCAATCTGCAAACTGTGGCATAAAAAAACCAAAATACGCCGTACCCTACGCCGTAGGCTCTGCGTCAATTTAAAGCGGACCCAAACTCCGGAGACAGAAATCTCAAAATTTCGGAGCAAATTTCTTAACAGGCGTGGCTACAACTGTTAGAGTTCATCTATTAAACCAACATCTTCCTAAATGATTTATTTCAGCCGGCGTGATTCTCAACAGAGCAGCGTCCCAGAGAGAGTTTCTCTCCCGGGGCTGACGCAGCAGCTTGACCCGGCGGACACGTCTCTTCTCGGGCTGTGAGCTGAAGCTGCTCCCCGGGGGCGGCGGCTCTTCTCATCTCCGAAAACATCGGGTCAAATTTCTTAACAGGCGTTATTTGTATAAACTGAGCCCCGGTTGCGGATCTTAAGGTTACCTTTATACCTGAAAAAATATTAAAACTTAATAAAGTGCCATATTAACAGCGCTACAGCTGAAATTAAAACAGGTTTTGGCTCTCTGCTTCCTGATCAGGTTAGGGATGAAAACGAGGGGGAGTAGGAGAAATGGGACAGGCACCTGGGCCAAGTGCCCTAGATCTCAAGTGCCCTAAAATATCCCCCTTCTTTTTTAGGGGTTAGGGAAGAAAAGAAGTGCGAGTGGAGAAAAGAAGGGCGAGTGAAGGAGAATTGGGATTGGCCCTTAGAATGCACTTTTTCCTTTCGTTGTTAAGCGGAGGTCAACCGGAAGTGGCTCTTTGTTGAAATGGTTACCATGGTTACCTCGGGTACAGCGCCACCTAGCGTCACGGAGTCAGCCATGCTCTGGTTACAGTGGCTTATTCAATCTGATTCAGTCTGATCTCAGAACAGCATGTGTAATCAGACAAGTTGATCCAATCTTCTGCATGTCATTATCTGTTCAGATCTCCAACCACCTTGAATCGCTGCATGTGCACGTACTGAGTGTTGTAAAAAACAAAATAACCAATCTGGCAAGGCATGTTGTTGACATGAATGCCCGTTGAACTGAACCAGAGGCAGGTTTGTAAATACGATAATACAACGTGCATTCCTCTTACGGTTTGTGTCATGCCTACGCCGTAGGCTCTGTGTCGATTTAACGCGGAACCATAAATCAGCCATAAAGGTTTCACGCGCGCACGTAAAACTCATTTTATTTATATATATAAAAAAAAATCTGTGTCCCTTTAGGGGCTCCGTACCTCTTGGCCTCCACCTTCAAATCACACCACTTCTTCTTTTTTTTTTTCTGCAACAGATCTGTCTGTGGCACTCACAGTGTTTACAGCGCAGCAACGACGTGCTGCCACTCACTCGCTTAATTTTTGTTAGTGATTAGTGCCACTACTGTGACCACCAAATAATGTCGTTTTCCTGGCCTCCACCTCATCCACAACATCTCCATCTCAGTCTCTGTGAAATTGAGTGGCACGGTTGCTCGACACGTCTCATTCATCCTGACGCACAGCAGAAACAGGCTGCAGGAAGCCGCTGCGCATGCTCAGCAGGCTCATTCATATGCAAATACAATCATCAAATTGTTTGCATTGCCCATTTATGCTATGAAGTGGGCGTGTAGAGGGCGGGATATGAGGTGAATTCACGTGCTTAACCTTCCAGCTGGACTGTGATTTATAAAGCGAACATTGTGTGCAGATGTGCGTGCACACGGTTTTATAAATCAGGATTTTTTTTTTGTGCGCACGCCATTTTCGGCTTTTGGCCGCGCGTACACTTTTAGTATGAATCCTACACACTCTTTTATAAATGAGGCCCCTGGTTGTTAATGTGAAGTCAGCTTTTGAAGAAATAATATTAATCTGAGTATAGGGAGATGCCAAATGATTGCATACTATGTAAAAGTTAAAAAAATATGCTCATTGAGTTCTGATTGTTTACAAAAATACACATTTTAATTACATATATTTGCCAATTGTTTTACAGTAGGCATTACTTTTCAAATGAATTACAGTTTTATGAAGTAAAACAAAACTGTTTTTGGGTGAATGAGTTAGTGAGATGTTCTTATGATTGTGTGCACAGTGTATTTGGGTCGTTTGCAATTGTTTTGTCATGTTTTTAAACCCGCTAAAAGAAAATATATTAGCTCATTGTTTTTTTTCCCTAAATTGATGGCTTTTCCCCCTCTGACGTGAAATTAAACAAGCCCATAAGAATGAGACAAGTTAAATCAATAAAAAGATCTTATTTTCTTTTGCTTTGGAAAGCATGACACAAACATGCTTAAGGTCGGAAAGATTTATTTTGTGTATTTCTCCTCCATTAGGGGAAAAAAAATCAATACATAATTTTGAGAAATCATGTGTCTGTTGTTCTGAAATGATC
This sequence comes from Cololabis saira, assembly GCF_033807715.1. Taxonomy (NCBI): domain Eukaryota; kingdom Metazoa; phylum Chordata; class Actinopteri; order Beloniformes; family Belonidae; genus Cololabis; species Cololabis saira. The sequence goes on along the minus strand of NC_084605.1, from coordinate 16,413,312 downwards.
TGAGACGGTTTAATCCCGAACGACAGACATAAAGAGAATCAAATCAATTCTGACTCTTTCCTTGAAAATCATCAGGATAAAGTTGCACACGGACAGTCTTGACAGTCACATATGCAGTCACTTGTATCCAAATCAGCCAGAAGGCATTAAAAGACAGAATGTTGCAAAGCTTAAATCTTATCCGACAGAAACAGATTACTGTGAATGATTTCAAACTCCTTACAGAAGTCATGTGTTGTTTGTGTGTGTTGTCGTCATGGTGGTTCTTGTGTGAATTTCAGGTCAAACTAACAGAGTTCTCCAAAACACCCGAGGACTTCTTAAGGAAATATGAGGAGCTCAAGTCCAAAAACGTTCGTAACCTCGACCCTTTGTTGTATCTGCTCTCCAAGCTCTGCGAGGATAAAGAGGTAATCCATGATAACGGACTGTATTTCACAATAGTTTCACTCGTCAAACTGATTTCACACATTTATGATAAGAAATATGTTATTATGATAAGTGGTTATGACATCATTCACTAAAAACACTAAACTATTAATATATAATGCAAAAAGCTTTGTTTTTTTCTTTTGCAGTTCTGTTCATTTCAAACTTCAACATCGACCAGTGTGCTCAACTAAAACTTAACTGAAATACGCCTAAAAATAAAACTCGTACAAAAAACAGGAGAAAACAATCTTTATCTTGAAATTAAATCCCTTAAGTTGCCAAGTAAAGAATTTACTGTTTAAAGCAGCACAAATGAACATTAGGTCCTCGTGTAGGCATGGAGTTTAAGTTGCTCTTGTTTAAACTATTGAAATTATCTGGAATGAGTTGAAGTGTATTCTTGAAGCGCCATGAGATCGAGATGTCATTTGTTTGATTTAGCGCTATATTCATGAAGCTGGATTGAATTGAGTCTCTCTGTTGTTCTCATTTTCCATGATGTCCACTGAAGCCGTCTCAGCTAGTTTTATGTGAGACAAAGTCCGGTAAAGCCACACATGGTGGGCTCCGGAGACGCCTGGGACACAAGTCCAAAGCTACGTTGCCTGGTTTAGATTTGATCAAATATCCCTTCTTATTCCCTTCTTGTTCTATTAAAACAACAAGTTGATTTCAGTGGTCGAGGTTAAAGATTTCCTGGAGACTTAAAACTTTACTTTGCGATAAGAAGCTGAAGAGTAAATGCAGTTACAACTCTGTATTTTCCCTTATAGATGTTTTTTGTTCAAAACAGATGTAAATAAAGTCGTATGCTTTAATAATAACTAAACCAACTATATTTCCCCTGTTTCAATCAACAGTTGTATCTATAGTCATGTGGTTTGCGTGATGTGTTTTTCCAGACGCTTCAGTTTCTGCAGCAGAATGCGAAGGAGAGGTCGGAGTCGCTGGCCAACACCAGCGCAGCCACGACCACCAGCTACACTCTGCCTCAAACCAGCACCAAGATGTCCATGCAGGAGCTGGACGAGCTGCGCAAGAAGCTCGGGAACGTCACTGCCAGTTCCAACGCTCCTCTGGTGAACTTTCTTTTTCTTCTTAATGCCACTGGAAGATTCAGGTTACCCTGATGTGTTGAGCAGTAACGGTGTCATTAGCAGTGCCGCCCCTCCCTAAACACAGAACACGTGCTGTGCGTAGGGCCTCATCTTCCAACGGGGGCCACGTTTTGCGCGTCGGGACGCATTTGCTCGGCAACGCATATGTGTAATGGATGCGCATATGCGCTACCGTGAGGAGGAGGGGAGAAAAGAGATCTGAATGGTATGAATAATCTGGCCGTGCAATGATTGGCAGCACCCGAAATCTGACCAATCAGAAGGGTGCAGGCGCGTGCAGACAGGCTCCTGCAGAGAGCCTGTCTGCACGAAAGCCTGTCTGCACGAAAGAGAGTCTGCAGGAAGAGAGGAAAAAAGCAAAACACGAGGAAACTCGTGCTTCACTTGAAGGTGGTATGTTGTTGAAATAAAAACTTTGTAGCAACTTTGTAGCACAGACATCTTAGCTGCCACTCAGATAGGAATCTGTCTTCAGTCTCTGTCTAGAGGCTCTAGACGCCTTGTTAACGCCCTCTGCATTCACCTCTGTTGAAAAAGAGTGGTAAAATGACCAGTTGGTCGTATATAAGCTACAAACGTTAGTCAATATATAATAAATTGGCTATAGTTTTACATCAATTTAAATTAAACTATTTTAAACTATTTTTAATGAGATAAATGTGCATCTGCAAAAGGCACGCATGCGTGTTTAGCTCTGATTTCCGACCTGCGAGACCTGCTTTCAGTTTTTTGTGATGGATTGAGGTGGTGGAGGTAACTTTCTTTTGATAAGTAATTGATTGCTATTTGTGACTTGTTTATTTCAGTTAAGTTTTTTTTTACTTAATATTTATTATTTCAGGTTGTTTTTTTTTTCAAAAAAATTTTTTTTCATTTGACTCATACCGTCAAACTACTTCATCTACCGTACATGTGTTATGATTGACTGGTTGTCAAGTTAAATGGCATGTTGTGATACGGTCATTTTGTACCAATGATACATTTGGGATGGTGAGAGGTTTGAGGTTCAAAACAAATTTTGCTTAGGGCCCCAATCTGGCCAGGGGTAGCCCTGGGGCCTCATCTATAAAGCTTGCTTGCGCAGAAAAAGCGCCTGAGAGTTGCGGAAGCCTTCTACGCAAAGTCTCGGATCTAAAAAGAAAAAACTAACCGAAAAATCTGCGTATCTTTACGGCAACTCGGACCCTCCCGTAAGAATTTACTTAAGACAGGGGAACTGGCGACGCAGGCTGTGAGGTGGTGAAATGAAGCCAGATTCATGTCATACTCTTAGTAATGTCATCACATATCACAACATATATATGACTTATAATAAAATAGTGCTGATAACGGAGCAGGCGGCGGGGGAGGGGGGGGGGGTGACTGCCGCTCCGAGCCCACTACTCCACGCCGAAGAGGAAAAAAGAAAGTGTTCTGATTAAAATAAGGAAAGTTGGGCTATATAACAATTGCGTTCATAAGGATAAAGTTTAAAAAAAAAATAAAAATTAAAGAAATAGTCTCTTCTCCCCGTGTGTGTCTGCCTGTCATGCACGGGTACGTGCGCTCATGTTGTTACAGCCGGAATTATGGTTCTGCGTCACACCAACGCAGAGCCCACGCCGTAGGGTCCGGCGTACGGTGCGCGTCGCCGCGTACCCTACGCCGTAGGCTCTGCGTTGGTGTGACGCGGAACCATAAATCAGCCTAGAGCAGTTCTGAGGGGAGACGGGAGGGAGGAGGGGGAGCGGGGGCCGCCGGGCCGCCGGGACGCCGTCCCGAGTGTCTGGATGATTTGCTGATCCTACCGTTAGTTTTTAAACTGTAAAAAGTGGGGGGGACAAATACATCATTTTGAAAAGACGGGGGGACATGTCCCCCCTGTTGCGCCGGGGAACTCACGGCGTTTAGCGCAGCAACGGCGTGCTGCCACTCACTCGCTTTATTTTATTGTATAGCCTACTATTTATATACTTATTCTAACTTTTACTGTGACCACCAAATAATGTGGTTTTCCTGTCCTCCACATCATATCTAGGTCTCCGTGAAAGTCAGTGTCACGGTGGCTGCTACTTCTCATTCATTCTGACGCCAAACCATGGATCTGCGCCAAACAGGCTGCAGAAAGCCACTGCGCATGCTCAGCAGGCTCATCCATATGCATTTCTGGGCGTGATAGGAGGCGGATTCAGCTACGCAACCTTCCAGCTGGACTGCGTGGAAGTCTGCGTGCACATGGTTTTATTGATCCGGATTTTTTTTTGCGCACGGCATTTTCGGCTTTTGAGAGTACGTGCACTTTTAGTATGAATCCTACGCACTCCATTTTAAATGAGGCCCCTGGTCATTAGTTTACATGATGAGTTCAGATGGGATTTATTTACCAGGCAGCTGTGGCTCATAAGGTGGGGCGGTGGTCTGATCTAGGGATGCCCCGATACCATTTTTTTCACACCGCGTACGAGTATTTTAATTTGTGTACTCGCCAATACAGAGTACCGATCCGATACTTCTACCACAAAAATAACTAGGCTAAAAATGCAATGAAAAATGCAATGAATTGGAAGACATCTAACTTTCGGTGAGGTGCCTATGAACTGTCAATTATCCATCAAGCTCCACAATGATCATGTTAACATGAAATCAGATAGATTTGTCTGGGACATTTCTCTTGCGGGACGGGAGAAGAGACAAAATCAATGCACCTCTATTATTGTTCTCAGAGTTTTGTGGATGCGGGCGGGAGTGGTTACTTTCAAGCACACAAAATGTATTTTCCTTCATAGGCCCTCAAGGGCCCTTCAGGATAGGCGTAGCCAACTTTTGACTAGAAAGGTTTTGGTTAAATCTCTCAGTATCTCTCTCAGTTTGTAAGTCGTGTGTGTCTTTGTAAATGTGCCTGCAGCCTGCCGAAGTCACCCGGAAGATGCTCAGGGAGAAACACAACAAGAAGAACCCCACGCAGCCCAACCCGGTGTTCCCTAACTGGGTGTATGACCGTCCAGCTCTGATCGGAGACTTCATCACCAGCATCAGCACTGCAGGAGATCCAGCCGTGGCCATCGGTACGCAGAGATCTAATCTGCACCCTCACTTCTGCTGCCTCCCGTCTGAGTTGTAATTCCTACATCTGATGATGATGCTGTCTGTGGTCAGGTACGTTGCCCCTGGCAACCCAGGAACAAGCTCTGGTGGAGGACCTGCTGTTTGTCCTGATTGGAGTTGACGGGCGGGATGTCACTGCTCAGCCTGTCCTGGGGAGGCAGAACCGCTCCTTCATACTCGAGGCCACTCTGGACATGTCCATCAAAGAGCTGGTTAACAGAATATTGCCAGTGGCATCGTATTACTCCACTATAACACGGTAAAAAACAAAGTCAGTGTACCTCTATAATGTGTTAATCATTGATATCACGCTCCTCAAAATCGATACTGTATACAGTAATCCTTTGCTATAACGCGGTTCACCTTTCACGTCTCGCTGCTTCACGGATTTGTATTGTGCATCGTGTTCTGCATTCTGATTGGCTAAACAGTCTCCCCGCTTCTTCACTTCCTGTGTCAATAACATTGGTTGCTTAGCAACAATGCTGAGAACGGCCAATGAGCTTCAGCAGCAGCTCAAGAACGGGACCCTTTGATGAATCGTTCATTACAGTTCTCAGATATAATCAATGGTGGCATGTGGGTTTATAAGAATCTTTTTGCTCAGAAGAAAAAAGAGCGACAACAACGACCCATAACTATGTTCTTCTCTGGAACAAACACACCTGCACCGCTGGCTTTAGAAGAAAAAGACGCTACAGAGCGAGTCAGGATGCAGCGGCAGTCAGAAGAGCAGAGAAATACACACCAGTCACAATTTGTCCTACTGTACGTATTTTTTTTTTCATAATAATTTTTCATTTTCTCCCGTTCAAATCCAATTACTCGGGTCGCGGCGGGGCTGATCTCCGCAATTTGAAGCCTTGTATAATAATTGTTAAAAAAAAAAAAAGGTTGCTACTTCAAGGATTTCACTTACTGTATCACGGGTTCTTTTTGGAACGTAACCCCCACGAAAAACGAGGATTACTGTACAACACATTTTGAAATAAGTCCAGCTGCATCACATTGATATGGAATTTGTAAGACTGCCAGCTGGAGCCAGCTGTCATTCATGCCTGCGTTGTTATGTTGGGCCGTAATTACAGCACCAGGTGGGAGTTTGTGGTGCAGGCTCTTTTGCTGTTCACTGTCTGTCACTGGACCTCGGACAGGGTGGAGTTGATAAATTACTACTGGTGACTCTACTCTGGATCCCTCCTTGATGGTTGACCACCTCAGCCTTTCTCTGAGGGAGAGTCCACTTTACTCGCTCATAGGGCTGGGTATCGATTTGATTACGATTCTTAAGATTCAGAATCGATTTATCACGCTTTGATTCGATAACATTCCGATATCAATTTGGGTTAGTGTTATTAAAACTGGTTTTTCAGATGTTGCATGAATTATATGACTGTGTAGTTATGCAGCATATTAATACTAGTATTATATTGAGATTCAACAGCAAGTATTGGCAGCTAATTATGCTGTAAGGACCAACCGCCTCCCAGAATGATGATATAACTGCTTTCAGAAACATCGTGGGGCAGAATTACCAAACAGATCCAGGGCAGCAAACAGAGGACGTATGAAATCGGTTTTACCATTTTTGAGAATTTGGTTTTTAGCATTTTATGCAAATGTGACCCCAAGTATATAAAGCAAATAAATATAGACAATTTATGCAATTATAACTGAAAACATTAATGTTTTCATACCTTTAAACATATTTAAAGGCAAAAACATGGCACAACATAGTTATGCTCGTGTCCAACAAAACATTCCTTTTTAGGGCATAAACAAAAGTACCAAAAGTTGTAATGTAATGATAAAAAAAAATCGATCTTTAGACATACGAATCAATTTTTAGGAATTAATATGAGAATCGATTTAGAATCGGAGAATTTATGTTTTTCAACACATGCCTACTTGCTCATACTGGTGAGCTGGTTCTGCCGGTCACTACCTGCATTGGTGAGGGTCGGCACAAGGATGAGCTGGTGCTGATGCAGATGTTGCATTGATCCACCTTCCAGCCTACCGGGTGAACAAGCCTGTGACATACGTAAACTCCTCCTTGAAGCTGCACCTCAGCCTCCACCTGGAAAAGCTTTTCCTCCCTTTTCTTACTCAGAACTCTGGTTTCACATCGGAGGTGCTGATTCTTATCCCCCATTGCTTCATGGTGGCTGCAAACTGTTCCAGGGAGAGCTTAAGATTCCCACTTCATGAGAGCTACCCTCTTATCCACTGGCAGGAACCCTAATGTACAGACTCCAAATGCTGGGCGGTTATAAATAGGCAGACAGGAATCGTCCTAGGCACCTCCAGATGGAACGAGGTCCAGCCTCTCAAGAAGATGGGGTCCTGAGCCTCTGCTGTGTGCCGGCTAGCAGTGGGTGAGCCTGACTACATCTAGACCGCCTGGAATCATGATCTTATCATTCTGGAATGATCCCAGGAGCTATATTGTCCCAAGTAGGGTATCCCGAGGCCAATCAGCCATGGGGTTGGGCTGTGCTCAGCTCACACGAGCAGCCAGGGCTTGCCCTCCTCCACGGGGGTCATGCAAGTCTGCAGGGACGTGGTTTGGGCAGGATCCCCAGCTACCTAAGCTAACTTGCCAGATGTGGAATATCACCTCTTTGACACGGGAAAAAACTATTACTTTTACTCAGCAACATTGTTTATCCAGTTCAATTAAATTTCATTTCTATAGCGTCTATTACAACAGAAGTTGTCTCTAGGATCTTTCCAGAGACCAGAACATGACCCCCGAGCAATTATTGCATAAACATAACATAAACACTGGCAGGTAGAAACTCCCCTAGTGGGAGAAAAACCTTAAAGGTATTGTGACATCATTTTTAACATGCTTTTAACACTATTAAAAGTCTTGGCCAACATCCCTCAAATGTGTCTAAAAGAGTGTAACAAGAAAAACTTCACTCTAGTACTCTTTTCCTGGCTTTTTATTACAGTGTTTTTTTGCGCCGTGAAAAATGCTTCCTTTCCCCCTTTCCTGTCAATCATTGCTCCGCTCCTCCTCCAAACCTCCTCCTCCTCCAGCCATACGCTCACAGCGGCGTCGGAGCGACAGGCGAAGCATGCACGGAAAAGCAGGAGGGCGAACCACAGCAAACAATCATAAAAATAAAGGCATGCAAGCAGCACTGTCCCCTTATCTTAAGTCCAGTCAGTGGCCGCAGGTCTTCTTAGCAGTTTTCCTCCGGTGATTAGAACAAAAGAGGCTCTAAACAGCTCCTTGTTAAGCCTCATTTATGGTTCTGCGTTAAATCGACGCAGAGCCTACGCCGTAGGGTTCAGCGTATGGTGCGCGTCGCCGCGTAACCCTACGCCGTAGGCCTGCGTCGGTGTAACGCGGAACCATAAATCAGCCTTTATGGTGCGCCGGAGAGGAGAGGAGACGGGGAGCTGGGTGGAGGGGGCGGTGATTTAGCGGATCGTTAGGTAACGATCCGCCACCAAACCACATGCGCCGTTTTTGCATAGTTATGCGGAAAATCCCAGAAAGCACACAATACACTGAATGTTAAAAGTTTGTTGTTTTTTGGGTGTAATTGATGTCAAGACACCCAACAAAACACAAAAAATCAAGAAAAATGTGTTTTTCATGTCACAATCCCTTTAAGCCAAACAGTGGCAAGAAAAACTCCCCTTTTAGGAGGGAAGAAACCTGGACCAGGACCTGGATCATAAGGGGGGGCCCTCCTGCCGGAGGCCAGCTGGGCAGAGCAGGAAAAGAGAGAACAAACTGAGAGAATGAAGAACAAAGAAAGGAAAGGGGGCAGGCCAGGATGTCAGCAAGCATATAGCAGACATCTACACAGACAGGTGGAAGCAGCAGTGGGATGATCAGAGGGGGGGACTGCACGTCAGCATGCAGCTCTTGAAGCTCCGGCCTGAAAACATACACAAAAGAGAAAAAAGGGGGCCAGCACAACAAACTACAAGAACGATGGACAAAAATGATGGCTAGTTAAAGTATTTATGATACATTTGCATCTTTTCTCTGAAAAATGAACTCTGAGGGAATGATGAGAACGTTACATGTACCTGCCTTCCAGGTTTATTGAGGAGAAGTCATCCTTTGAGTATGGCCAGGTGAATCATGCCCTCACAGCAGCAATGAGGACCCTGATGAAGGAGTATCTAATCCTGGTCACCCAGCTGGAGCACCTCCAGCGGCAGGGCCTCCTGTCCCTGCAGAAGCTCTGGTTCTACATCCAGCCCACAATGAGAACCATGGAGATACTGGCGTCTATAGGTAAGAGGCTGAGCACAGGCGTTGTGGCTATAACCAGTCCCCTGCCTGGTTCAACACGGAGGTGCCTCCTGGTTACACTCTGCTTCCAGCTTTAGTTTGACCTCATGTTCATTTATGGATGTTATTTTATCCTGGATCAGTTTACGACCGGTGCCCACATTCACCACACAAACGACTTCAACATTCCTAAGATAATCTTTAGGTACCATCTAGGGGTGCAACGGTTCAGGTAGCCCACGTTTCGGATTCGGTTTTTGGGCCACGGATTCGGTTTGTGTTAAGCCTGAATTATGGTTCTGCGTTAAATCGATGCAGAGCCTACGGCGTAGGGTACGGCGTAGCCTATGGCGTAGGGGTGCGTGTCACCGCGTACCCTACGCCGCAGGCTCTGCGTTGGTGTAACGCGGAACCATAAATCAGCCTTTATGTGCATGAAGAGAGCTTTTTTTCCAAAATGATCTGTTTATTTCTCTTGTCACGTTTCAAAATGTAAATTACTATAATTCTTTATAGTCAACAGCCTCTTAATCTTCACAACGCAGTACAGTAAGTACAGTATCCACTACTAAATACGGGGGCTGAACCCCGAGTTCTTCTTCAGGTGTTATAATTTAAGTTGTTGGGGGAGTTTTGCCCGAGACGTTAGAGTTGGAGTCTGCCTTTGTTTATGACTGTAAAGCTGTTCATTTCCTTCCTGTAAATAAACCGGCCCGATCAGAGCCCGTCTCCGCCTGCTCAGTGTAACGTTTCACTGACCAGGCGGAGACTCTGATCTTCCACTAGCCGGTCTCAAGCAATGATTACAGACAGTAAAAGCTCTGTTAACTATTTTCACTCCATTGTCGTTGTAATCAACAGCGAAACCGAATTGATGCCACACCGGAGATTTGAATGAAGCCGGTGCTTCTTCTAACTTTTTTTCTCAACTGTCCTCACACAGTGAGGACTGTGTGAGGACTGTCCTCACACAGAACAGAGCTCGTGCGAGCACGAGCTCTGTTCTGTGTGAGGGCGGAGTGGGCAGAGCTACAACACTGACTACGACTTGCGAGGAGCGCTTTTCTGCAGCAGGCTGACAGGCACGCACAAACACGCGGATTGTAAAGCATTAATGCAAAATTAATGGCAAAACCGAAAATCCGCGGCACACGAGGGCGTATTGAATCGTGGAGGGCGAACCGAACGGTTCGGTTTTATACCGAGAACCCTTGCATCCCTAGTACCAACACAACCTTTACAAGGGATGCCATCTCCTCGTTTATGGAAGAGTATATGGGCCAGGCAGGAGAAAAATAAAAATAATATTTTAGAAGAGTAAGATTTTTTTTTTCATTATGCACTTCGAGAAAAAAGTAGAGAAAAAAAGTCGAAATGTCGAGAATAATGTTGAAGTACAATTTCGAGAAAAAAGTCAAAATGTTGAGGAAAAAAGGTGAAATTTCGACTTTATTCACGAAATTTCAACTTTATTCACGAAATTGTATTTCAACATTAATCTCGACATTTTGACTTTTTTCTCGACATTTCGACTTTTTTCTTGAAGTGCACAATAAAAAAAAAATCTTCCCCTCTCAAATGTTTTTTCTCTTGCATGGCCCTAATACTCTTCCGTATCGTTTAGCCACTAGAGGGAGACTTTTATTTCCTAAATAATCAGGAAATATGAATGAAATAGAATTCTCATGAAGTCAAACACTATATTAATATCTGTTGGCATTTTCCCAGCGTCCTCTGTGGATAAAGGAGAATGTATGGGTGGATCAACGCTGAGCCTCCTCCATGACCGGACCTTCAACTACACGGGTGACAGCCAGGCGCAGGAGCTGTGTCTCTACCTCACCAAAGCAGCCAGCGTCCCATACTTTGAAATCCTGGAGAAGTGGATCTACAGAGGCATCATCAAGGATCCATACAGGTTCATATAAATCATGACAAATGTTGTATCATCTTGTCCCGAAGCCCAATTCATGTCCACGTTCTGCATCTGCTCAGCGAGTTCATGGTGGAGGAGCACGAGCTGCAGAAGGAGAAGATCCAGGAGGACTACAATGACAAGTACTGGGATCAGAGGTACACCATCGTACAGCACCGGATTCCCTCCTTTCTACAGAAAATGGCAGACAAAATATTAAGTACAGGTAAAACACAAACAACAAATGGCGCTTTTATACTAGTACCTACTCGACTCGCCTTGCCCTCGTTTCTTTTTAGACACCTAGATGAGAAGTAGGAGGGTTGGAGCAAAGCTGCTGTGACGTATTTGATTGTGTGATCTAAACTGAGAAGACAACAACACAAAAGATGTAGAACCTGGAGGAGAGGATATATGTGCTGCTGGGTCTGTGGCTTGTGTTCGATATCAAGTTAAAAAATGAGAGTGAGAGAAGCTTCAAGCAGCGACGCTTTTTTGTTTTTTTTGTTTGTTTGTCTCGGCGCTGTTGAAAAGTCAGCTGGGAGCCGTGAGCAGCTATGAAGTGACAGAGCTCCTGGTAGATCTGGTCGTTCCTTATCGCCCGTCTAGATCCCTTTTTAATTTTCTCCTCAGCCACCAGGTTTATGAACATCTGCACCTCAGAGTTGGATCACCAAACAGACTTTTGTGCTGCCATTGCTGGTCAAATAAAATGAACAAGAAGCCGCCGTCAGTCTCTCTTTTGCTGATTTCCGTCAGATACAGCCGACTCAGCCACTTAGAACCTCGGCAGAATAGATACAGAAAAAGTATCAACTCTGCACGCCTCCACCCGCCTCCACCCCTAGTGGAGAAGCGCAAAACTGGGCCGTGTCGAGTCGCGCTGAGTAGGTACTAGTGGAAAAGCGCCAAAAGAGGCCTGTAAGGGATCTGAAGGCAGGGTGCTGATGCGTGTTGTTTTTCAGGGAAGTACCTGAATGTGGTGCGGGAGTGTGGCCGTGATATCAAGTGTCCCGATGCCAGGGAGGTGCTGTACACCCTGAAGGAGAGGGCTTATGTGGAGCAGATAGAGAAGGCCTACAACTACGCCAGCCGGGTCCTTCTAGACTTCCTGATGGAGGAGAAGGAGCTGGTCTCACGTCTGAGGTGAGTTTTTCCTCTCTTTTTGTCCCCTTGGGCAGAGCACCCGGAAACATGTCAGAGGACGAGCAGCTGGGGTTTAACTCCACCACATTAACACAAGTAAAAAGTTTTCAACGTTTCAGGTTGAGGTTGTCTGATTTCTTCCTTTCGTCAGATCAATAAAGCACTACTTCTTGATGGACAAAGGAGATTTCTTTGTGCACTTCATGGACCTGACGGAGGAGGAGCTGAAGAAGCCGGTGGACGACATCGTTCCTCCTAGACTGGAAGCCCTCCTGGAGCTGGCGCTTCGGATGAGCACAGCCAACACGGACCCCTTCAAAGACGACCTGAAGGTGGGGGTAGGCCTGTGTTGAAAAAAACTACATTACATTACAACTTTTGGTATTTTTTTGTTTATGCCCAAAAAAAGGAATGTTTTGTTGGACACAAGAATAACTACTGCCATGTTTTTGCCTTTAAATATGTTTAAAAGTATGAAAACATTAAAGTTTTCAGTAATAATTGTATAAATTGTCTATATTTCATTACTTTATATACTGTCATGGGGTTACATTTGCATAAAATGCTAAAAACCAAATTCTCAAAAATTAAAAACCGAAAATGGAAAAAATAAAAACGATTTCCTACGGCCTTATCCCTGTTTGCTGCCCTGGATCTGTTTGATAATTCTGCCCCACAATGTTTCTGAAAGCAGTTATATCAGCATTCTGGGAGGTGATTGGTCCTTATAGTCATTATTAGCTGCCAATACTTGCTGTTGAATCTCAATATAATATCAGTATTAATATGTTGCAAAACGACACAGTCATATAATTCAGGCAACAGCTCAAAAAACAGTTTTAATAACACTAACCCAAATCAATATCGGAATCTAATCGGATCGAATCAAATCTTGATAATCGATTCTGAATCTTAAGAATTGGAATCGAATCGATTCTTGACATTTGAATCGATCCCCAGCCCTAGGTGGGGGGACATGTGCCTCTTCCCTTTGTAGACTCACACTTGGGCTTAGATGGACAGGATCAAGCTTTCCTGACGTCTCCACCTGGTATTTTGCTGTATCTCTGTGGTATTTCTGTCAAAACAGCAACGTACTGGACTTCACTTTCCTCGTCTGTGTGGGGGTGGGTGGGTGGGCTTCTTTTGAAACCGGTGTTAAAACTGTGTTACAGTAACCCCTGGTTTTTCCCTGATTTTATACAATTTTTATACAAGGCTTCAAATTGCGGCCCGGACGGAGGTGGGTCTCCGGGCTCTCCCGGGTCGGGTTGCACACCTCTGTTGCCAGTGTCCCACCTTTTTGAAAAGTTGCATGTTCCTCTTGTTTCCCCAGATCGACCTGATGCCTCATGACGTCATCACGCAGCTGCTGCGAGTGCTCGCCATCGAGACCAAGCAAGAGAAGGCCATCATCAACGCTGACCCTCCAGACGTGGCGCTCAGCGGCCTGGAGGCCTTCTCCTTCGACTACATCGTCAAGTGGCCCCTCTCGCTCATCATCAACAGGTTCAGTAGATCACCCACCACACCTGCTCACAGAAGCAGCTGCAACTGATTACAGGTGGAATTACAGCATCAGCTTTCACACACGTTTGAAAGTCTTTATTTTGAAGACCACAACCCTGACCAGAAAAACAACACATCTTGCAGTCGCTTAAGAATAAAAACTGTTGTTGTCGTCGTAGACCTTCTTGAGCAGCTTCCCTACGCGGCACATAACTGTAACTTAAAGGTTTTGGTGAAACGGTACAGCCAGACACACGTTCCACTTCACTCCATTGAGAGAAATGTAGGATGAGCGCGGAGGCGGTAAAGACAGCTACAGACCTTTAACGGCCTCTTGCTGTTTCTAGGACCTCTGACACCTCAGCACAGGTCTCGTCCCCCGGTGAACCCAAGCGTTTGCTTCAGCTGCATCAACACGCATTTCTGGCTTTTCTTTTCTTCTATGTCTCTAAAAATGTCACCATTTTGAAACAATCAGAGGTTTTTTGTTGACAATAATCCAAATGAATGTATGATCCAGGAAAGCTCTGACGCGCTACCAGATGTTGTTCAGACACATGTTCTCCTGCAAACACGTGGAGCGCCTGCTGTGCAACGTGTGGATCAGTAACAAGGACTTCCGACAGTACTCTCTGCACTCTGCCAAGTGGTGAGCTGATGCACCATTAAACACAAATGTTTGCTAGGTGTCAGACGGTCTCCTGACGCTCGAATGATCCGCTGCAGGTTTGCAGCAGCGTTCGCGCTACGCCAACGCATGCTGAACTTCGTGCAGAACATCCAGTACTACATGATGTTCGAGGTGATGGAGCCCACCTGGCACGTCATGGAGACCAACCTGAAGACGGTGAGCCGCCGTCAGGGAGGAGGGAGACGGGATGGGTCCAGGCGTGTCTTCCTCATGCTGAGTGCTGCTCTCCTCACCAGGCTTCCAACATCGACGACGTGCTGTGCCATCACACCAGCTTCCTGGACAACTGCCTGAAGGACTGCATGCTGACCAACCCCGAGCTGCTGCGCATCTTCTCCAAGCTCATGTCCGTCTGCGTCATGTTCACCAACTGCATGCAGGTACGGCAGGCCCGTCGTGTTGCAGCACAAACACACTGACACTAGGGCTGGGTATTGTTAAGAACCTGACGATTCGATTCGATTTAGATTCTTTAGGTTTCGATTCAATATTGATTTAAATGCTTCGATATCAATTCAGTAAGACGTAGAAATATACAAATACCTGTTGATAATACCATTATTTTTATTTTCATGCCTATAACATGTGGCATGTTACTTCACATAGAAATGAACTGAGCAATTAAACTTAGCAGCACCATAATGGCTCACTTGTGCATTTGTACTGTAGTACAAAGTTTAAAGGGGACCTATTATGAAAAACACGTTTTCTCTTGCTTTAACATATATAAAGTGGTCTCCCCTCCGCCTGCCAACTCAGAGAAGGAGGAAAGCAACCAAATTCTGCAGTGTCTGTACAGCCGCCCGGATGAGCCATCCAGTGTGATGTGGCTTCTACGAGCCACTCAGATTCTGCTCCCGTCGTTACGTCACCAAAATGCAAACCACGCCCACAACTAAACACCGTGTCCTAATCCAGCCTTCTGCATGCGAGCGTCTGACTATCGCGTAGCACTGCGTGACATCGGACGCTCTCTTTCCATCTCCCTCCAGCAGCTGCCACTTTATTGAGGTTTTTGTAGTGAAATGAGGAGGTATCATAGAGATAACTTCTCATTTCAACTAACTGGATCAGCCGTTCCTCATCATGACTGTTTCCTACAGCGCTTTCAACCGGCTTTCAACGCGAGCGACAGGAAGAGAATAGAAGCAGGCCGCCGTGCTACGCAGCGCGGCGTCGCTGTGGCCAGTTAGGACAGTCCAATAGAAAATAAACCAATGGAAATGATTTTGTCGCTGACGCTCGCTCGCATCGCATGGGACATGGTTTAAAGCAGTGGTCCCCAACCCCCGGGCCGTGGGTCATTTGGTACCGGGCCGCACAGAGAGAAAAAAAAAATAAATAAAATTTTTTTTTTTTTTTTTTTTTTTATTAAAAAATTATTTCTGTAGAATCCCGGACTGATGATGGTTGACTCTCAAACTGATGGTTCACAATGTTTTTATTCCTTGGATGTAAATACACAGCAAACACACCGTAAGAGCTATAAAGGAATAAAATAAAATAAAATAGTTAGTCTTTCTACATTCATATTAGTTTAACTTAAATACAGACCGACGCAGCTGCTTGCTCGGTCGGCAATAAAGCTACCACAATACATGAGCGACCAAACTCAAGCTGGACATAAATACGGTATAAAATTTGCACAAATCCTCATCAGAAGGTGCTTTTTGTGTCAGTTAGGCTCCACTTTAGCATTCCCGACACTAGTTTAGTCTTTCAGACACACTTTCTACTGCCGTTAAACTTTTACCGCCCGAAGCGCCGGATGTTTACAAGGTCTCGGTGAGACGCCTTCAAAATAAAAGCACTAAATATCGGTCTACTTAATATATAACAATAAAATAAAAGCCTGGCTTTAAATAACGTTAGTGAGAAAACAAACATAAAAACACATTTATAGAAACACTGATATTATAGGTAATTTACAATTTCCATTATTTCATTTTATTTCTTCAAAAATGATGTTTTATTATTATTATTATTATTATTATTATTACTACTACTATAGCGAAAATACCACAGTTTTTAATGCCGGTCATTTTATTTAGTTTTTATCAGCTACACCTTTAGATTGGGCCGTGAAAATATTGTCAAACATTAAACCGGTCCGCGGTACAGAAAAGGTTGGGGACCACTGGTTTAAAGCCTGAATTATGGTTCCGCGTTAAATCGACGCAGAACACGGCGTAGGTTACGCTGTACAGCTGCTCCCGGTTGTCAGGCCAGCGCTGTTGTGTGGCAGCTCCGCCGACAACGTGTAGGTGAATGTCTACAGTGTAAAGCGCTTTTGGGCTGTAGGAGTACAGCTGGAAAGCGCTATATAAGTGTAAGCCTTTTACCATTTACGCGGCGACCGCGTACCTTACGCCGTAGGCTCTGCGTTGGTGTAACTCGGAACCATAAATCAGCCTTAATAGTGTACGCAGCCGGCTGCTCTTCTGCCCAGAGCGAGGCTTTGTGCCCTCCCCTGCTAGACGTCATTCAGGCAGCCAATCAGCACAGAGCCTCATCATCATAGCCTCCCCACCCACTCAGAATCCCACATAGATAATGAGGTTAGAGACTGGGAAGATAAAGACATAGTTTAGAGGCTGAATTTCTAATTTATTTAGCAAAAACAATCAAAAGCTTGTTTTTAAGACATTCAAGGCCTGTTTAAAATAGGTATTAGATGCCATAATAGGTCCCCTTTAAAATAAAAAAAACACATGACAGTTCTGTGTCAACATGATCGCGTATCCTGGTTCAAGTGTGTGTACCATCTTCTTAAAACCTTGATTTTTCCACAACACTGTACGGTCGAAGGTCTTTACAAATGAAGATGGCCACGGACTCCGTTATCTTCTGTGCGCGGACAGATCTTGGCAGTAGTTTGCAGACAAAGGCTTTGTCGAGTTGCATCTGTTTTGGGTCCACAGTTTTAGCCGTAGGTTGTTGCAGGGCATCCGCATGGTGTGGTTCCGCAGGTTATTATGGCATTTAATGTATATTTTAAACAGGCCTTGAATGTCTTAAAAACAATCAAAAGCTTGTTTTTTCTACATAAATCAGAAATTCAGCCTCTGGGCCATGTCTTTATTTTTACCGCTCCTAACCTCCTTCTCCATGAGGGATTCTGAGGGTCCACATTTGGAGGCTATGATAATGAGGCACTGCGCTGATTGGCTGCCTGAATGACGTGTAGCAGGGCAGGGCACAAAGCCTCGCTCCGGCCAGAAGAGCAGCGGCTGTGTACACAAAGTGTGTCCCATGCGATGCGAGCGAACT
This sequence comes from Cololabis saira, assembly GCF_033807715.1. Lineage (NCBI taxonomy): Eukaryota > Metazoa > Chordata > Actinopteri > Beloniformes > Belonidae > Cololabis > Cololabis saira. Next base: position 16,395,883 of record NC_084605.1, on the reverse strand, counting down.
TCAGTGACAATAAATTCCATAAAGCCTGAATTACGGTTCTGCGTTAAATCGACGCGTTCCCTACGCCGTAGGCTCTGCGTTGGTGTAACGCGGAAGCATAAATCAGCCTTTAGTTCCCTGACCGGGTCACCTCGTCTTCACACAGGAAGATTTAATTGAATTCTAAACGGGTACACCAGTTCTTTACTCCGATTCCTCATCATTTAATTTCTTATGTTACAAGACCAATGAATCATGTTAACTGTAAAGAAATCACAACACTGAAGGTTCACAAATGGCAACTTTATTGTTAAAAAAAATGAAACAACATAAGTTGTATATACATAACATTTATGCACTATTGCTGGCTCAAGGAAGGACTGTGTGTCTTCTGAAGGTGTCGTTAAACAGCTCCAGGTGCTTGGAAGATCTGAAACCATAAACAGAAGAAAAATGTATTACGGTACTATTAGAGCTCCGTAACACGGAGTAACACCAGAGCTAAGCTAAATACTTAGCCCATGCAAAGATCATACTTGTAAACAAATATAAATAACATAAAAAATTAACGTCACTTACCGCTGACTCGTGTGCAGTTGCCGGGTCTGTACTGTTGGTACTGATGCTTTTATGAGGGTAAGTGTCGATGCTCATTTGTACTGTCCCTCGTTGAAACAGCCACACGATACACCGCTTCGGAACAATGGCAGACGCTCCGGGCGGCGGAGTTAGTTGTGGGCGTGGTTTCAGCAGCTGAGGCAGACCGAGGCGTGGTTTGCATTTTGGTGACGTAACGAAAATGCGCAAATCTAAACGGTTCGTAAAAGTCACATCAGACTGGACGGCTCAGCCGGGCGGGGTGACCAGACACTTCAGAATTTGGCTGCTTTCCTCCTTCTCTGTGTTGGCAGGGTGAGGGGAGACCACTTTATATATGTTAAAGTAAGAAAAAACTTGTTTTTCATAATAGGTCCCCTTTAACTGATCTGGGAAAACCGGCCTATGTTGGTACCAAACATTACCAGTTACTCAACTGAAACGGTTTCTAACTCAATTGATTATTTCCCACAAACAGCCGATGTCTCAAGTTTGCTCCCGAACCGTCATCATGATGTCCAGGAGCAGAATCTAGTCCAGCACAAACGGACCTCTGAAAGCCTCTTCTCTCTGTCTGCAGCGCTTCACTCAGAGCCTGAGGCTGGAGCGGCTCTCCATGGAGCAGGGGACGAGGGACGGACCTCCAGCTCCGAGCCAGCAGGCTGACGAGGCAGAGAAGAAGAGGGTGACCACAAAGGTATTCATGAAACATCTTTTCCCATGTCGGACCTGAAGTGCACTAAAAGCAGTGCAGGAGTGTCACAGGATAAGGTGCCTCATGGTGCTTTTCCACTAGCACCTACTCAGCCTGACTCGACTCGCCTCGGTTTTTCGCTTTCCCAGTAGGGGTCTAACGTGCCGAATACGGCGGCTGAGTCGGGCTGTATCTGACGTCATCACACTACAGGCCACCGATTGGTCAGGAGGCGGAAATCAGCGAAAGAACAACTCTTGTTCATTTTATTTGACAGGCAATGGCAGCACAAAAGTCTGTTTGGTGATCCAACTCTGAGGTGCAGATGTTCATCAACCTGGTGGCTGAGGAGAGAATTAAAAAGCGATCTAGACGGGCGATTAGGAACGACCAGATCTACCAGGAGCTCTGTCTCTTCATAGCTGCTCGCGGCTCCCAGCTGACTTTTCAGCAGCGCCGAGACAAACAAACAAAAAAAAAGCGTCGCCGCTTGAAGCTTCTCTCACTCTAATTTTTTAACTTGATATCGAACACAAGCCACAGAGCCAGTAGCATATATATCATCTCCTCCAGGTTCTACATCTTTAGTTTTGTTGTCTTCTTTGTTTAGATCAATCACACAATCAAATACGTCACAGCAGCTTCGCTCCAACCTTCCAATTCTCATCTGGGTATTGAAAAGAAACGAGGGCGAGTCAGGCTGAGTAGGTACTAGTGTAAAAGCGCCATTACTTTATTCATTCAGTCCCAGTTAGATTCAAGACAAAAGTAACGGCATGTGAACTTTATTTAGAGGAAAGCAAGCTGTGACTGTCCTGAAGGACTTTAGGAACATCAGCAGACGGGTTTGAGTTCCCAGAGTCTGGATCAGGTCCTCACAGAGGCCGGTGAGACCATTAAATGTCTCATTATCCTACAGTTTCCATGACAGTGTAACCGGTTCAGTCTCAACACCGAACAATATATCATTGACACAGTTTATATTTCCATGAGCACCACTGAAGATCGCTTTAAAATTTTTGAAAATTTTCTGTTGGTCCATACGCTTTGCACGAATTCAGTTTATTATCCGTTTTAAACCCCCAGCTGACTGCAGGAAATGTTGAAAATCTCAGCAAATTAGCTGTTGGACTTGAATTGTATCTTTGAGCACGCTGTCGTTAATCCGTCTCGTACATGTGTGGCTTCTCCCTCTGCTGGCTCAGTTTCTCCCCGAACATGTGGACACCCTCCAGTCGGACGCAGGATTTGAAGCCACGATCAGCAAGTTTGACAGTAACTTCAGCATTCTGCTGCTGGACCTGCTGGACAAGCTGAGCATCTACAGCACCAACGACTGTGAGCACAGCATGATCAGCATCATCTACAGGTAAACCTGCCGGCACCACACTTCCAACTTCAGGCTGGTAAAAGGTCCAGTGGGAGTGTTAATACCAGTTAGGTTCATGACCTGGTGTCACTAGAGAGAAGGCTACTCTGTGATAATCAATTGCTGCATCCGAAGTTCCATACTTTCACCCTAATGAGTAGCAAAAACAGTATGTGAGATTTTTTAGTGCATCCGAAACATTAAAACGTACACAATAGTATGTGCTATCCATACTCATTCTGGAGAAATGTATTAGTATGGATTGATGGACACTAGCTAAGCAGAAACTTCCCACAATGCAATGCAGCGGTGTTTGGTTGCTAAGTGCTGCGCAGATACCTAGCAACCAACAAAAATGGAGGATAACGTGAAACGAGACTCCAAACTGCACAAAAAACGTTGATGTCACTATGAAACTGGCTGTGAAGCTAATTTAGGGACCGTCTACAAATTGCGGTCCCCATATAAAAATATCCAATAACTTATTCAATAACATCAATAACTTGAATTAATTTATTTTTTCCAGTTGGAATATCGGTATGATTATTCTACAGAACTAATGTACTGGTACGCCAATGGTTCACAAAGGGTTTAGAGAAATGTATGACAAAGAGCAGAAGTGCCTTGTAGATATTTAAAGGTTTGATAATCTAGCAAAGAAACTATTTGTGGCAATATGCAGACTATCAGTCAGACTGACGTCACTTGAGGTTGCCAACCATCATTTGGTTTAATTTGCAGTGAGTGAAATGACCCAGCTCTTTGCACGGGGATGTTTGTTGCTGTCCATATCACCATAAGGAGAGGATTGTTGTTTAGAACGTAATCAGAGACTGGAACTGGTTACTTTGACCTTCGCTGTGGAACTAATCTATCAGTTGTCTGTGAAATTATATATTTTCCACAGTAAAGGCTCTCTAACAAACTATTACTAGCAACGTGCTCGGGGGGTTGGACAGTCTCTTTTATTTAGGAGTTACTGTGAGTCAAGTTCAACTCTAGTCCCCGCCTGGTCCCACCTCCAGTCTAGTAACCGTCCAGTCCCCGTCCTCTCTAAAGCAGAGAGAACTGCAGTTGTGACAATAACAACCTTCTCAGCTGATTCTGGACTATTCACCATCCTCGTCCTCTCTGACCCGAGTGCAGGACCCTCTTCCATCGGTATCACTCCCACGCCACTAGAGCGGCCTCAGGCCACGCCCCATCCTTCACCTGTCACCGCAGGTGAGCCCCGGCCGGGGCTCTGTCCAATGAAATGGTTCTGTTTGCTAAGCTGCAGCTCATGTGTTGACCCTGCACCGACTTGAGCACGTTATGACAGACGGGCTGCAATTTCCAGTGATGTGCAGCAGAACTGAGAAACGTTGACTCCTTCAGGATCATCATATATGTACCTAACAACAGTTATTGCAGAGTTAGAACTTCCGGTGGATTATTGTTGCTATGGTTTCTTACCTTGCTGAGCGTAACGCACAGACTTGTTTCTTTCTTTAAGCTGAAGAATTTCAGGTGTTAATCCAGCTTCAGTTGGCTAGCTGCTGGCGTTAACAGTGTCGTCTACTTCCCAGGCTGGACTTTAACGGCTTCTACACGGAGCGGCTGGAGAGGATGGCCATCGAGCGCAGTCAGAAAGCAGCAGCATAGCGTGGTATCAGTGCTCCTCGTACCGACGCATCACAATGAGGACCACCAGCTTGTACAGCATGTTGTGTATAATCTGTTTTAATGTGTGCAGAATAATTTCAGTCCCTCTGAAAGTCTTAACAGTCCTTCTGGGTAAGCTGTACCTGTCCAGTGGAGGTGCTGCTCTGTATCCCACCTCGCTGAAACATGACTCCACCTAACTCGCTGTGTTTACTTCTGCCTTCACAATGTACTATTATATTTGTTAATAAAAGACTTAAAAAACAAGGTTAATTGTGTATGTACGTGTTTGTGCGTAAAACATTAAAGGTATTATTGAACAATGTCTTTAGTTCTAGACTGACTAAAGATCAGCAATATTTGACCAATAATGATGAAACCATTACTGATATGAATTATGCGGTTAATAACTACAGCAGGTATTTTTGGAGTGTTGGACCTGAGCTGGCAGGACACTGGTCCTGGGTCAGCTGATGGATCAGTAGAAATCTGCTGGATGACAAGTTATTTAAGCAACAATTAATGAAAATAGGTGAGTGTCTGCATCCCCCAGGGGTCAGTGTTGGGTCCTAAACTCTATTGTACACAAATGAAATGAAAAGTCTCAAAAGTACTACAATTTGTTCTGTTTGCTGAAATATTTTGTCTGAAGGGGAGAATTTACAGCATCTTCTGGAGGAAATCACCTCAGAACTGAACAAATTAAAAAAAGTGGTTTGATATAAAGTATTACACATCACCTTCTCTGGTCACAACATTCCCCTCTCTTCATCTTTCACCAACCTTGGTGTCAAAATGGACCCCCAACTCTCCTTGAGTTCCATATAAATGACCTCTGCAACATCGCCAAACTCCATCCCACCCTCACCCTCCCAGATGCTGGTCCAGGCCTTTGTCTCCTCCAGACTGGACTACTGTAACACACTTCTCACCGGGATCCCCAGCAAGAGTCTCCAGAGGCTCCAGTACATCCAGAACTCTGCAGCTAGGATCCTGATGAGAGTGCGGAAACACAACCATATCACCCCCATTCTTCACTCACTCCTCTGGCTTCCTGTCTCCACCAGGATTGAATATAAGGTCTCCCTCCTCACTCACCAGAGTGTCCATGCAAATGCTCCCCCTACCTCAAAGAACTATTCTTCCCACAACCAACTACACGCTCCCTCCGCTCTTCTCACACTAACCGCCTTAATGTTCCCAGGACCAGATTCTGCACCCATGGGTGACGGGGCTTTTAGTGTCGCTGCCCCAAGTCTTAGGAATGCCCTCCCTGACAACCTAAGGGTACCACAAACTACGGACAATTTTAAAAGAGGACTAAAAACCTTTCTTTTTAGCAAAGCATTTTACCACTAAACAATGTTGTTGTTTTTTTCCCTAGTTGCTGTTTTTAATTTTTATTCTCTTTTTACCCATGTCTTGACTTTTTATCACTTTTATCTCTTATCTTGATGTTATTATTTCTGTTTCCTTTTTAATTATCAAACTATAGCAATTTGAGATTCTCAGGAATGTAAATTGCATTATAAATAAAATGTATTATTATTAAATTTGGACAAAGTTAATGTTGTTTGGAAATCGTAAGGGAACATAAAAGTGGTGATGGAGGGTGTACATGTGGACAGAGTTAATGAAGTTAAGTTTCTGGGTGTGATCTGCTGGAAACCTCACATCCATCGATCCCTTCATCCATCCATCTTCTCCACCTGCTGTATCCTTGCCGGTCACGGGGGTCTGCTGGAGCCTCCCAGCTCATCACAGGCGAGTGGCAGGTCCACCCCGGACAGGTCCATGTGGTATTTCAGTCCTTCAGCTAAATAATTATTGAAGAACAATGCTCACTCCGACCGTTGTGCTCACTTCAGAAAATAACCGTTTATAAATGTATAAATACATTTATAAATGCCTTATAAATTTATAAGGCAGGTTTACAGGACCACAAATACATAGGACTGTGTGTGTGTGTGTGTGTGTGTGTGTGTGTGTGTGTGTGTGTGTGTGTGTGTGTGTGTGTGTGTGTGTGTGTGTGTGTGTGTGTGTGTGAGAGAGAGAGAGAGAGAGAGAGAGAGAGAGAGAGAGAGAGAGAGAATAAAGGAATGAGAATAAAGGTGAATGAGAGACTGAAATGGTTGTTTGACTATAACCTGACTGGAAATTAAATGACTGATTCCAAAGACTCATTTGATTGCCTACGGACTCATTAAACCCATCTGCAAAATGAACCACGTTGCTGTCGTGTCAGAGGAGGATGTTGTCCAAGACTAGAGCAATACTGGACAACACTTCTCCTGCTCAGTCAGTGGAGCACGCTCACTGACTCAAAGTTTTCTATCAAAGTTTATTTAGACGGGACAATGCATATTAATGAACGCTACATTAAGCAGTGTAAATACAGAAATGCTAGTTTCCACTCACAGTCCCCACAGAAAACAAAAACAATTCAGTCAAACAATACAATCAAACAAGGGAACATAAAACATACATAATAGCAAAGTAGATTTAGCAGCATTTAAAAGCAGTATGGATGGTATCTAAAGTGACGAGTTTAAAGTGACTTGAGCTAAAAATGCATATTACAATAATGAAATACCAGCTATGGTAATATTATGGTACTGAGAGTATCCAAGTTGTGTGACATACCAAGTGCGTGTTGCATTTCACATTTCCCTGGTACGTACGAATTAAAACAGATAATTAACATTAAGACAAACTACACAAGTTTAAGCGTGGTTGTGATAACAGTGTTGTTCCTCCAATAGCCATGATTTAAAATGTTCGGTGAAAGAGGTCAGAGTCGGAAGTTCACGTATCGTGCTTGGTGTTGCATTCCAGGTGTGAGAGGCACGAACCGAACTCTGCACAACAGAGTACCTCCTCAAATCAGAATCAGAATCAGAATCATGTTTATTTGACCAAGTCAGGTCAAACTAGAGGGGGAATTTGACTCGGTTATTTTCACTCACTGTACAGTGAAATAAAGCTTTCTTACCAATGACTATCAATCTGCTCAACTCTGACAGAGTGTCTGTCCAGAATGCATGATTGATACCTGGACACTTCTTCTTCATGTAAATACCTGGACACGTTTCATAATTTCCAATATATGACCTATATCCAGTACATAATTACTGTAAGTAATCAGCATATTGTTCCGTTTTATGTCATTTTAATAGTTTTATTCAATTTTATATTTAATTTTGTTTTTATTCATATCTTCTATTTTATTTTTGTTTGTATTCAGATTAGAGCACCACAACACAACAGTGTCCTGAGAGAGATAAAGTGTTCTGACTCCCATTGAGGTTTCTCTTCTGTTTGCTTATTTAGCTTTTAGTAAATAGATCATATTCTGACGATTTTACATTTTTGAGTGTGTTCTTACTTTAGAGCATTTCTTAATACCCACTGGAGACATTTGTTCATAGAAAGTGGTGACCCGACTACATATGAACCCTTTAAATTCTAGTTTTTTGTTTGTTTGTTTTTCCTTTTTCTGTTTTTTTTTCTTCACTTTTCAGACACAAAATAAAAACGCTATTTTGGCATTTGGGGCAGACAACAGATGTAAAATATATGCATATAAGATGTGCGTGATGGATATAAATGTCTGATTCTGAATGTCAATAAAAAAATACATTTAAAAAAAAGAACATTTCAGATTCATCTGATCAACAGTCAAAACAATATTGGCATTAATAAATGATTCATTAAATACTTACCTGCTGTACTCTACTGCCCTTAACAACTTGTGCTTTTTATTATTTTACCTCTTTTCTTATCATTTTATTTCATTTTATTTGTTATTTACTGTTTAATTGTGTCTTGCTGCTTTTAATGTTCATGTAAACCACTTTTAATTACTTTGTGTTGAATTGTGCTAGATACAAAATAAACTTGCCTTGCCTTTCAGGCATAAGCTGTAAAATTTGGGACAACAAGTTTGGCCTCTAAGGCTTCTTGGTGGCAATGTTTTTATTCTTTATCTTTTCGTCTGAATAATCTGGTTGGAAGATCGCTAAATCCAAGTACACTAGTTTTTATCTCTAAAATACTTTTATTTTTTAAATGTGCGTACCGGAAGTGTTCTGGACATGCGCACGAGCGGACGCTGGACGCCTCGGGGCCGCGTCATCAGTGGGCGTGGCTACCGCGGTATCAGTGGGCGTGGCTACCGCGGCTGGGGAGCGCAGCATCAGCCGGGGAACATGCTGCGGCCGCTTCTCCTCTGGGGTAAGAGTTTCTTCTGTTTAACACTAAAATACCTTTACTTCTGTGTAAACCTCCACCTAAATGTCATGTAGGACAGTTACCGTGACGAGTTCCGAGAGTACGAGAAAGCGAGAAACACTTTTTAAACGTTATATTT